>NW_023604295.1:146559261-146575255 GCF_014898055.3 Talpa occidentalis | reverse complement strand
CTGGGCCTCGTCCCCCGGCTTCTGTCTGCGGCTTCTCCTGGGGCTCTGACTCTCTCCCGGGACAGGTCGTCCACCTGCCCTCGCCCAGAACCTCAGAGCCTCCTCCTGGGGGAGACCGCCCCTGCACCTGCCGGGTCAAACCCACGGGGTCCAGGAGGGCCCTGGCCCACCCCAGAGTGTCGGGCCATCTGCAGGGAGAAAGGCACTTGGCCCTGGAGTGGACACAGGAAGCCTGTTCTCACCTCTTTCATCGCTCACAGGTAAACATCCAAGCAGATGGGAGGCGGGGTATGGACCAGGGTCCTATCACCATGTCCACTTGAAAGCAGCAGGGACCTAAACACGGGGCTCACGCGTGATGGAAGTTGCTGGAACAGAGGAGCGTCAAAGAGGCTGTGCGCACTCCTGATGATAAAGAATTGCACGTTTTCAGGCCTGGTCCCCCAGCCAGGAACAGATCCCAGACTGCAGGGGCAGCACTGAGCCCCGGCCCCCAAATCACCATGGGCTGGTGTCTCACGAAGCCGCAGCAGGAACTTCGCAGACGCTCAGGCAAGCAAGCAAACAGGTAGATCTATTTAGAAAAGAAGAAGTTTATTGAAGAGAAAAGGAAACAGAAATAAAGTGGATCCCCCAGGCCAGGGAGCCAGGCCAGGTGGGCTAAGAGCCGAAGTGGAGCCAGGCCTGGGGGGAACACACACCTGCCCTCCCTGCTGTTCTGGAGCTCCAGCAGCCGCTCCGGGACTGTTATTTGAGGTCTCGCTCACTGCCTGGGTGTCTCTGCGCCCAGCCCTGGCCGTTTCTCTTCATTGAACTGGACCGGGAATCCTGCTCACCTTAGCCCCGGGTGTGACTCTCTCCCCCCAGAATCAGTTGCGTTTTCCTTTGTTCCCTGCTGCCCTTATCTCTGGAGCATCCTCCACGCTCCTGGAGTCCCCACCTACAACGACCAAGCACCCGATTTCCCTAGCCTGCCCTATGACTCATCCCCTCCTGGGAAGGGAGCCCAGCTGCAGTGAGGGCCAAGGGCGTGGTTCTGATCAGTAACTGCTTCCCTGCTGAGAGTGGGCAACTGGGGAGGCAGTCCGTCCCCCCGCAGGCGAGCTCTCAGGGACCTCCAAGAAGGACAGGGGAGGCTTCACAGTGGGTCACATCCGCAGGACCCGATGGAGGTTGACGGCCTCCAGGCGAGAGATGACCCCGGCGAGGGCGTTGAGGATGTAGGGCCCACGCAAGAGAAAAACGAAAAAAGATTTTAGCAAGGGGGGACGAATAAGTGGAACAGCAGGATCCTCAGCCCCTCCCGGCCCGGCAGTCCCTCTCTGACTGGGTGAGAGGCTCCTCCCTCCAGGCCATAAATGCCCTGAGCATAAATGCCTCCCGCACCAGCTCCTGCTGCCATCGCCCCACCTCCCGGACACGCAGCATGAGGACCCTCGCCCTGCTGGCCGCACTGCTCCTCCTGGCCCTCCATGGCCAGGCAGGCCCATGGGAGACAGAGCCCACCCGGTGATGGAGCCTGAGGCCCAGCTCCCCGCCGAGGACCTGGTTGGGGCCGAGGACCAGGATGTGGCCGCGTCCTCTGGCAGGGGATGAGCGCTTCGCTCGCGCTGCAGGTGAGACCAGGCTGGGCCCACATCCAGCTGTAGCGCAAGGGCGGGTCTCACCATCAGGGGGTGATGAGTTGTGTGAGGAGTAGCTGACCCTGGTTTGGGGAGCAGCGCTGGAGCTGGGGTCGGGTGCTAACATGTGTGTCGATTATGAGCAGACAACTGTCCACACTCGCGACCCTCGCGGGGTCAGGGAAGCCTGTGACTTAGGACAAAGCCAGAATGGCCTGTCCCCCCACACGAGGCGTGTCTGCTCCGGGGCTCCAGGTCCCCACAGGGTCTCTGCGCCCCCGAGCCTGACCCTCTGCTTCCTCCACAGGCGCTTCAGGATGCTTCGCAGACACACACTCTGCAGGGCCGGGGAGCAGCAGCCGGGGCACTGCTACAATCAGGGGCCTCAGATACCGGCTCTGCTGCAGGCGCTGAGGGCGCGGCTCCCCCAGGCTCGCCAGCCGGGGCTCCCCGTGTGCCCTCGGTCTCTTCTGAGCTCTCCCTGCACAATAAACGCCAGCGTCAGCCTCAGTTTTGACTTTTGCCTTTTCTCCCCCCCCATCCCCCTGCTCCCCCCTCCGGCTCCCCCTCCACTCCTGCTCCTCCCCCCACTTCCTGCTCCCTCCCACCTGCCCCTCCCTCCCCTCTTCTCCTCCCGGGTCCTTCTCCTGCCCTTGGGGGAGGGTCCTCCGTGGGCCTGGACCGGCTCTGTCCGAGGATCCGCCCAGTCTCGCCCCTGCCGCCTGCCGCGCCCCGAGCATCCGGCAGCATTGACGAAAAATGCCAATGGAATGGGTGCACGAAACGTGGGCACCGTGACGAGGCACCTCAAGGGGGACGCCGGGCAGGACCGGCCGGAGGCGGCCCCGGGACAGCGTGGCCGAGGCCTGGCTGGGCTCCCTGGAAGGCACTGGGGCGACGCTGCCCCCCCAGGAGGCCGGTGTGCGGGGAGCGGTGTGTTCCTCTGCCTCTCCGCGGGTGGAGGACGCGGGCCTGACACGAGCCCGGGACGACCGCTCTGGCCGTGTCCGCGGGGCCGAGGGAATGGCGAGGTCTCGCCACTGTTCCCGCCGGGACGCCTGCCTGGGCGACCGGAGCCTGCGCAGGAGGCGTCTGGGTGCAGGGCCAAGGCGCCGTCGACGGTGGGGGCTGCGCCAGCTCAGGGGTCGGGGGCGGCCCCGGGGCTCTGTCCTCCCGCTGAGAAGGGCTGGTGGCCAGCACGGGGGCACGGGCTGCCCCGCTCACGCCAGCCGGGCCCTGCCTCAGAGCTCTCGTGCCTTCCTGGCAGTCTCTTCAGCCCTGGGAGGTGAGTGTGTCCTAGAAGGAACCGGGAAATGTGCTGACACTTGTCACCTTGCACTTGTCGGGAGTGGGACTCAAGGGGAAGGGCGCACACTTGACGGGGGATGCGGGCAGCTGGGACACCCAAGAGGGGGTGGGCACTCGGGACCCTCACCCCTCCCGGCCGGGCAGCCCCTCCCCTCTGAGCTGGGTGAGAGGCTCCTCCCTCCAGGCCATAAATGCCCGGTCCTGCCCTCCCGCACCAGCGCCTGCTCCCGTCGCCCGACCTCCCGGACACTCAGCATGAGGACCCTTGGCCTGCTGGCCGCCCTGCTCCTCCTGGCCCTCCATGGCCAGGCAGGGCCCCTGGGGGACACAGCCGACCTGGTGACAGAGCCCAAGGCCCAGCTGCCTGCCTTGGCCCAGGCCAGAGCTAAGGACCAAGACATTGTTGTCTCCTTTGAAAGGCCCTTCGCTCCAGCAGCTGCAGTGGGACTGGGTTGGGGTGTCACTTCCCATCGGGTGTCAGCAGGGAGCTGGGGCTCACAGCAGAGGGGGTGGGGGACCTGGGGAGTCACTGGGACTGAGATGGACGGGGCCTTGGGCACAGCGAGAAGCAGAAGCCAGCGGGCACGAGGGAGGTCAGGATCACAGACAGGATCCCCTTCGTGACCATCACAGTGGGAGTCCTCGAGATCCAGGGTGCCTCGCGGGGCGCCTGCACCCACACACGACTGCGGTGTGTGCTCTGGGGGACCTGGTCTCTGAGAGACCTCAGGGAGGCTGGCGCCTTTCCCCCGCCCCACCCCAGCGCCTGACCCTGTGATCCTCCCTCACAGGCTCCAGCCAGGGAGACGTCTGCTACTGCCGGCTTCCCTCGTGCTACAGTTGGGAGAAGGTCTTGGGGGACTGCTGGATCGATGGCCGCAAATACCTTTTTTGCTGCAGCTGAGCTCTTGAGTTGAGGCCCGAGGCCCGGGTCCCGCTGAGGGAAGGAAGATGGACTCAGTTACAGCTTATGACTTCATTTCCTCACCAAAATAAAATTTAAGCATTAAACTCAGTGTATTTGGTGTTTTTCATGTTGGTTCTTCCCCCCCTGTTTTGGTTCCCATGTGTGCTGTGTCAGGACATGGTCAAGTCTGTCCAAAATCACCTCCGGAGGGCCCCAAGGAGCGCGGGATGGGAGCCACAGGCCACAGGAAGAACAGACACTGAGAAAATGACCCTAAATGGGGATGAATCCAAACTGTAAAACTGGTCCATTATCAGAGACAGGCGGTGGTGAGGAGTCTCTGGAAGTGGACCAGCCGGGTGGGGGACACTCCAGGAACAGGTGCTGGGGTGATACTGGGTCCTCCTGTGCAGGGCAGTGGAGGGGCCCCCCAACTGCTATTTCTCTCACGGAGGGCAACGTGCTGTCCGAACGCACACATTAACTGAGGAGCAGCAAGGCGAGCGCCACGTCCAGGAGGCACAGAAAACAGAAGAACTTGCCAGAAAGCACCACAGACCACAGTTTCACTTGTGACCCCAGAGTGGGGAACCTGGCACTGGAGAGTGAGGTGCTCACCCAAGAGACCGGGGGACAGTACCTTTGCACCCGAAGTGTCTGACATTCAACATCTGTGAAGCACTTGGTGGAATTTCTACCTCAAACTTGAATCCACTCATGTAAAAAGTCTCTACCTTGTCATGACTCCGTAAAACTACGACCTGTCTGGAGGGAGTAATAAGGACGCGTTCTGGAGAGACGTTACTAATGCTCTTAGCTGCATAAGAGCCGAAAACACCCTCTATGTGAGACGCCAAAATCTCAGAAATCCGTCTCTGCAGAATGCAAACATGAACAACACCGTGACGTGTCAACAGGAATCTATTTTATGGCAAATATTTTTATCCTGGAGATCACCAGACACCAATAATCCTAGGGTCCCGCAAGCTCTTATCTGGCTCCGGGCAGGCCCTGAGGGTCAGCCAACCTCCCCCGCCCCTGTCCTCACAGGGGCCCACTGCAGGGCTCCCTGAGGACACCCCACAGCCGGCACCATTCAGGGAATGGGGGCGCCAGCTGTTATGCCCAACTGGTTTGGCCATTAGGCTGGAGACCAGGTCAGGGTGAGGTCCTCAGCTGCCTGGCCCCTTCCTGCCAGGGAGGCGGTTCCTCTGCTCGGCCCATCACCTGATGGCACCAGGCCCACCCGCAGCCTGGAGGGAAACTTTACTCCAGTCCACAAAGCAGATGCCACCCTCATGCGGGCCGTTCCTCGGGGCACAACCAGACCAGACCAGCCCAGCCCAGACCAGTGACCAGCTCCCTGGACCCTCATTTCCCCGGGAACTTCTAGGAGTCCTGGCCCAACTCACCCCCAACGGGGCCACAGGTCACCTGCTCCCCAAGCTCGCCCACCACGGCGCCCTTGTGGTGTGTGACACGAGCAGACTCCTCTGTGCAGCGAGTCTGTGCCCCGGGGCTGCTGGATTCCCTGTGAGTCTGTCCTGGGAGCTCAGGCCCCTCAGGCTCAGGAGTGTGGACACTGGGCCCAGCCTGAGGGCTCCCCAGAGTCAGGCGGTGCCCACCCCAGCCCAGCAAGTTGCAGAGACCACATCCGGGCGGGCGGGTGGAGGGACACTGGGGTCTGTCCCTTCCCTGTCTGCTACCCAGCGGGCCTAGTCTGGTGTCTGGAGCCCCCTGCTCTGTACCAGCTCCTCACAGCAAGACTTGGGGCTGCAGCCAGAGGCCCTGAGTGGACAAGAAAACATGATTGTCCTGTGCAGACCAGGAGACCTGTGCAGATTACTCCCGGCGTGACCCTCAGAGTGTAGAGTCCTGCCTGCAGACCTGAGCCTGCAGCAGGAGGTGTCTGGGTGCAGAGCAAAGGCAAAGTGAACAACAGGGGCAGCACCGAGCTCAGGGGGTCAGGTGCAGCCCCAGGGCTCTGTCCTCTTGGCAGGGAAGAGCAAGGTAGGTGGCACAGGGGCACGGGCAGGCTGGCTCACAGCTGGCTGGGCCCTGCCTCAAGTGCATGTGATTTCCCAGCAATCTCTCAGCGCTGGGAAGTAAATAACTAGCTAGAAGGAACCAGGAAATCTACCGACCCTTGTCATCTTCCACTTGACAGGATTGAGGACTCAAGGACTCTCACACTTGACGGGTGATCCGGCAGCTGGGACACCCAAGAGGGGGTGGGAACTTGAGATCCTCGGCCCCTTCATGCTGGGCAGCCCTCTCCTCTGAGCTGGGTGAGAGGCTCCTCCCTCCAGGCCATAAATGCCCTGACCTGCCCTCCCGCACCAGCGCCTGCTCCCAGAGCCCCACCTCCCAGATACGCAGCATGAGTACCCTCGCCCTGCTGGCCACCCTGCTCCTCCTGGCCCTCCATGGCCAGGCAGGGCCCCTGGGGGACACAGCCCACCCAGTGACAGTGCCCGAGGCCCAGCTGCCTGCCCAGGATGTGGCCACGTCCTCGGCAGGGGATGAGCACTTCGCTCCTGCTACAGGTGAGACCAGGCTGGGCCCACATCCAGCTGTAGCGCAAGGGCGGGTCTCACCATCAGGGGGTGATGAGTTGTGTGAGGAGTAGCTGACCCTGGTTTGGGGAGCAGCGCTGGAGCTGGGGTCGGGTGCTAACATGTGTGTCGATTATGAGTAGACAACTGTCCACACTCGCGACCCTCGCGGGGTCAGGGAAGCCTGTGACTTAGGACAAAGCCAGAATGGCCTGTCCCCCCACACGAGGCGTGTCTGCTCCGGGGCTCCAGGTCCCCACAGGGTCTCTGCGCCTCCGAGCCTGACCCTCTGCTTCCTCCACAGGCGCTTCGGGATGCTTCTGCAGACACACACTCTGCAGGGCCGGGGAGCAGCAGCCGGGGCACTGCTACATCAGGGGCCTCAGATACCGGCTCTGCTGCAGGCGCTGAGGGCACGGCTCCCCCAGGCTCGCCAGCCGGGGCTCCCCTGTGTGCCCTCGGTCTCTTCTGAGCTCTCCCTGCACAGTAAATGCCCGCGTCAGCCTCAGTGTTCGGCTTTTGTCTTTTCTGCCCCCCCCCATCCCCCTGCTCCCCCCTCCGGCTCCCCCTCCACTCCTGCTCCTCCCCCCACTTCCTGCTCCCCTCCCACCTGCCCCTCCCTCCCCTCTTCTCCTCCCGGGTCCTTCTCCTGCCCTTGGGGGAGGGTCCTCCGTGGGCCTGGACCGGCTCTGTCCGAGGATCCGCCCAGTCTCGCCCCTGCCGCCTGCCGCGCCCCGAGCATCCGGCAGCATTGACGAAAAATGCCAATGAAATGGGTGCACGAAACGTGGCGCCGTGACGAGGCACCTCAAGGGGGACGCCGGGCAGGACCGGCCGGAGGCGGCCCCGGGACAGCGTGGCCGAGGGCCTGGCTGGGCTCCCTGGAAGGCACTGGGGCGACGCTGCCCCCCAGGAGGCCGGTGTGCGGGGAGCGGTGTGTTCCTCTGCCCCTCCGCGGGTGGAGGACGCGGGCCTGACACGAGCCCAGGACGACCGCTCTGGCCGTGTCCGCGGGGCCAAGGGAATGGCGAGGTCTCGCCACTGTTCCCGCCGGGACGCCTGCCTGGGCCGACCGGAGCCTGCGGCAGGAGGCGTCTGGGTGCAGGGCCAAGGCGCCGTCGACGGTGGGGGCTGCGCCAGCTCAGGGGTCGGGGGCGGCCCCGGGGCTCTGTCCTCCCGGCTGAGAAGGGCTGGTGGCCAGCACGGGGCACGGGCTGCCCTGCTCACGCCAGCCGGGCCCTGCCTCAGAGCTCTCGTGCCTTCCCGGGAGTCTCTCAGCCCTGGGAGGTGAGAGTGTCCTAGAAGGAACCGGGAAATGTGCTGACACTTGTCACCTTGCACTGGACGGGAGTGGGGACTCAAGGGAAGGGCGCACACTTGACGGGGATGCGGGCAGCTGGG
This sequence comes from Talpa occidentalis, assembly GCF_014898055.3. Lineage (NCBI taxonomy): Eukaryota > Metazoa > Chordata > Mammalia > Eulipotyphla > Talpidae > Talpa > Talpa occidentalis. The sequence continues at coordinate 146,567,462 of NW_023604295.1, read as the reverse complement.
ACACCCAAGAGGGGGTGGGCACTCGGGACCCTCACCCCTCCCGGCCGGGCAGCCCCTCCCCTCTGAGCTGGGTGAGAGTCTCCTCCCTCCAGGCCATAAATGCCCTGACCTGCCCTCCCGCACCAGCGCCTGCTCCTGTCGCCCGACCACCCGGACACTCAGCATGAGGACCCTCGCCCTGCTGGCCTCCCTGCTCCTCCTGGCCCTCCGTGGCCGGGCAGGGCCCCTGGGGGGCACAGCTGGCCCGGTGATGGAGCCGGAAAACAAGCTCCCTGCCGTGGCCCAAGCCAGAGCCCAGGACCAGGACGTGGTCATCACCCTTAATGGGCCCTTCGCTGTAGCAGCTGCAGGTGGGACCGGATTAGGGTGTCACTTCCCATCGGGTGTCAGCAGGGAGCTGGGGCTCACAGCAGAGGGGGTGGGTGAGCTGGGGGAGTTGCTGGGACTGAGATGGTCGGGGCCTTGGGCACAGGGAGAAGCAGAAACCAGCGGGCACGAGGGAGGTCAGGATCACAGACATGATCCCCCTTCCTGACCGTCACAGTGGGAGTCCTCGAGATCCAGGGTGCCCCGCGGGGCACATGACTGCGTGTGTGCTCTGGGGGACCTGGTCTCTGAGAGACCTCAGGGAGGCCGACGCCTTCCCCCGCCCCACCCCAGGGCCTGACCCTCGGTCCCTCCCTCACAGGCCCCGGCCAGAGAGTCAGCTGCACCTGCAGGCGTCCTTCGTGCAATGCTGGGGAGACAGTCTCGGGATTCTGCCTCTACTCTCACCAAGTATACTTCCTTTGCTGCCGCGAACTCGTGAGCGGAGCCCAAGCCCCGGGTCCCGCCGAGGGAGGACACAGACCCGCGTCACAGCTTCAGTTTCATTTCCTCACCAAAATAAAATGTAAGCACTGAAATCATGTATTTGGTGTTTTTCAAATTGGTCCCCCCTTTTTTGGCTCCTCTATACGCTGTCAGGACATGGTCAAGTCTGTCCAAAATTTCCTCCTCGGGCTGCAGGGAGCCCCGGGCTCTGTGTTCCGGGCTGGGAGCCTCGGGCCACAGGAAGAACAGACACTGAGAAGATGACCCTAAATGGGGTCAGTTTAAATCTGGAAAACTGGTCCATTATCAGAGACACGCGGTGGAGAGAGGTCTCTGAAGTGGACCGGTGGGGGCGGGGTTCCTGGAACAGGTGCTGGGGTGATACTGGGTCCTCCTGTGCAGGGCAGGGGAGGGGCCCCCCAACTGCTATTTCTCTCACGGAGGGCAACGTGCTGTATGAACGCACACATTAACTGAGGAGCAGCAAGGCGAGCGCCAAGTCCAGGAGGCACAGAAGGGAGAATTGGCCAGAAAGCACGAGGGCCCCCGGTTTCACTTGAGACCCCAGAGTGGGGGACCGGCAGCTGGAGAGTCAGGTGCTCCCCAAGTACCTGGGTAACAGTATCATTTGCACCCCAAATATCTGCTCACTCAACATCTGTGAAGTGCTTGGTGGAATTCTCTACCTCACCTTGAATCCACTCTGTAAAAAGTCTCTACCTTGTCATGACGCCATCAAAACCACGCGGTGTCTGGGGAGAGTAACAAGGACGCGTTCTGGAGAGACGTCACTAATGCGCTTACTGTGCGCGACCGCGCGGTTCTACATGAAATATCAGTCTCTGAAATCAGTCTCTGCAAAATGCAAACGTGAACAGCACTGTGACGTGATCACAGACATCTATTTTATCGCAAACATTTTTATCCTGGAGATCACCAGACACATACCAATAACCCTCGGGTCCACCAGCTCTATCTGCCCCCGGCTGGCTCTGAGGACATCCACCCTCCCCACCCAGCTCACAGGCGCCCACTGCAGGGCTCCCCTCAGCAGGCCCCACAGCAGGCACTTGGGGGTGGCCAGGAACAGGGCACCCGCTGGTGAGGCCCACACCTGCCCTGGCCTCAGGGTGAGGCCCTCAGCTGCCTGGTCCCTCCCTGCCAGGCAGGCGGGTTCCTCTGCTCAGTCCATCACCTGATGGCACCAGGCCCACCCGCAGCCTGGAGGGAAACTTTACTCCAGTCCACCAAGCAGATGCCACCCTCCTGCGGGCTGTTCCTCGGGGCACAGCCAGACCAGACCAGCCCAGCCCAGCGACCAGCTCCCTGGACTCTATTTCCCGGGGACCTTCTAGGAGTCCTAGCCCAACTCACCCCCAGACTGCACGGCCACAGGGTCACCTGCTCCCCACGCTCGCCCTCCACGTTGCCCTTGCGGCGTCTGACACGAGCAGACTCCTGTGTGCAGCGGGTCTGTGCCCTGGGGCTGCTGAATTCCCTTGTGAGTCTCTGTCCTGGGAGCTCAGGTCCCTCAGGCTCAGGAACCTGGAGTCTGGGCTCATCCCGAGGGCTCCCCAGAGTCAGGCGGCGCCCACCCCAACCTAGCAAGTTGCAGAGACCATATCCGGGCGGGCAGGTGGAGGGGGCGCTGGGGTCTGTCCCTTCCCTGTCTGCTGCCCTGAACGGCCTGGTGTCGTGTCTGGAGCCCCCTGCTCTGTGCCGGATCCCCGCAGAGAGACCTGGGGCTGCAGCCAGAGGGCCTGGCCCTGGACTGGTGCTGCCTCTCCCTGAGGCCAGGCCCTAGGGGAGAGCTATGAGCACCTGAGTGAGAATCAGCCCCAGACTCTGTTCTCCTCCGGGGCGCAGCGTCCACCTCCCGCAGGTGCTCCTACCCTGCCTTGCTTTACTTGTTCCTGTGCCTGCATGGTCGGCGGGTCGCCCCATCTCCTGATATATGGAGAGGCCCCGAGTCCCGAGCTCCTGGACAACTCCTGGACAACGTGGGGATGGGGACAGCCTGACGGGCCAGAGCTGGGGAGGAGCCCTGGGGCCAGATTAGCCTCCACATCCACACACAGTGTGATTTGGAGACAGGGAGGCACAGCAGAGAGGACGGTGCATGGGTGTGTGTTGGGGGGAGCAGCTACATGGGGAGCAGGAGTATCCGGGCTGTCAGGGCTCTCTCCCCGTGCTCTGTCCTCCTGTGAGAGGAAGCTCGGAGCAGGACAGCCTGGAGGACACAGCGAACATTTGCTCTTTTATAAAATGGGGTCCTGTCCAGGACCGAAACCAGGGTCAGGCTCCGCTCTGGCCCCAGACTAGTGAGGCTGGACATGCCGGGTTTAGGGGAGCACATGGCGCCAAGCACAGGCTGGGGGGTGATGTGGGAAGTGGCTAATCCCAGGCCCCTGGAGCCCCCACGGGGCAGGCGGTGGGGGGCTGAGGCAGAGGGCTGGAGCGCCGAGACCCTGCAGCATCTCTGGAGTGGGGTCTCCACAACTGCGCCTTCACAGCCCACCTGAGGGGGCCGGGAGCGAGCAGGAGCCAGGGGAGCCACGGGCTCGGCTCCAAGGAGCCCAGCAGCCCTCTGGGAACAGCCGCGCGAGTGCGGGGGCAGCTGAGGGACGCCCAGGCTGGCGCTCTGACATCCAGGGGCCCTGGCGCTGACCCTCGCGTCAGGCGGGCAGGGAGAGGGCGGGCGGAGCTCACACAGCGTGTCTGGCAGAGCGAGGCCGCGGCAGGGAGGGCACAGCCCCTCGCCCTCCCTCCTCCACCGGCTCGGGGCCCTGAGCTCCATCCAGATTTTCCCAAAAAGTGGTTTCAAGAGAAGCTGCAGAAATACCATGATCTGTCTATTGCCTGGAGGGCCGGGGCCGGGGCCAGGGCGCACCTGAGCCGTGCGCTGGTGTCCTGGGCCTCATCCCCCGGCTTCTGTCTGCGGCTTCTCCTGGGGCCTGACTCTCTCCCGGGACAGGTCGTCACCTGCCCCTCGCCCAGAACCTCAGAGCCTCCTCCTGGGGAGACGCCCCTGCACCTGCCGGGTCAAACCCACGGGGTCCAGGAGGGCCCAGGCCGCACCCCAGAGCGTCGGGCCATCTGCAGGGAGAAAGGCACTTGCGCCCTGAGCGGACACAGCAAAGCCTGTTCTGGTCTCTTTCATCGCTCACAGGTAAACATCCAAGCAGATGGGAGGTGGGGTATGGACCAGGGTCCTTATCACCATGTCCACTTGAAAGCAGCAGGGACCTAAACACGGGGCTCACTCATGATGGAAGTTGCTGGAACAAAAGAACATCAAAGAGGCTTTGGACAAAAGGCAGCCTCGGCCCCTCCTGGCCGGGCAGCCCCTCCCCTCCGAGCTGGGTGAGAGGCTCCTCCCTCCAGGCCATAAATGCCCTGAGCCTGCCCTCCCGCACCAGCACCTGCACCTGTCGCCCGACCTCCCGGACACTCAGCATGAGGACCCTCGCCCTGCTGGCCGCCCTGCTCCTCCTGGCCCTCCATGGCCGGGCCGAGCCCCTGGAGGAGACAGCGGACCAGGTGATGGAGCCCGAGGACCATCTTGCCACCCGGGACCTGGCCGGGGCCGAGGCCGAGGACGAGGACGTGGCCGCATCCTTGGATGAGGATGAAGATGAGGATGAGGATGAGCGCCTCGCTCGAGATGTGGCAGGTGAGACGCGTTTCTTCTCAGAATCGTCTGGCGAGCAGAACCAGCCATCTTGGCCCAGTTCCTCCAACATATGCTCTCTCCCTTTCGAGGGGCTTCTTCCTGGACCCCAATCTCCTCCTCCCTCGTTCAGAGGCAGACCCAGGTGATGCCCAAGGCCCTTCTCGCTCAAAGTTTCCGATTTGCCCCCAAGCCCGTGCAGCCCCTGAGTGTGCCTCCGTCGGCCACAGTGGCTCCTCTGGGCTCCCTCGACCAGCGGCTGTGTGCTGCGGTCGTCGGGGAGCTCCTGAGACTGGAGGTGGTGGGAAGGCGTGAAGGGGCTGCAGAGAGGGAGAATCACCTGACCTGCACCCGCTTCCACTGGTGCAGCTCCAGATGACCGATGCGACTCCCCCCCCTCCCCAGCTTCTGCAGGAGCCACTTCAGCACCCTTGATGGGCCACTGCCTGCGCCAATGCCTATGGTCCCCTGCCGCCCCAGGCATGACCTGCCGCTGCCGGCGCCGCGCCTGCCGGGACGGGGAGACGGCCACGACCAAGTGCGTGAAGGGCGGCCTGCGCTTCATCCGCTGCTGCAAGAGCTGAGCGGCGCCCGTGACTGTTGCACACCCCGCCCCTGGCCCTGTCCCTCCCAATACAGGCCTGTAGCAAGTCTGCTGTGTCCGTGCTTTCTGGGCGCTGAGCGGAGCCAGGGAGGGAGGTGGGGGTAGATGCAGCGGGAGGATCGGAGCCCGCGCTGAGGGCCGAGGGCCGGGGGGAAACCTGCGGGCCGGGATGGGCGCGGCCAGGGGCAGGAGCAGGGGAGCTCGTCCCACCGCGTGGGCTGAGCGGAGTGGCCCAGCCGAAGAGGGATGCGGGACGGTGGACAGGGAGGCGCAGACACTCGTGCAGGTCCCCTTCCGACACGACGGACTTTCCTCCGCCAAGAGGGTGTCCTTTTGGAATCCAGTTCCACTCCGACGCCAACACCCCAGACTCGGCGTCAGACCCCAGGCTGCGGGGCCCAGCCCCTCGAGAATGCCCCCTCAGAGCCCACCCACTGACTCGGCCCTCTCACACACCCTCTGCCCAGCTGGGCTGCAGACTTGGGAATCCCCACCCCAGAGTCAGTCCTCTGCTAGAACAGCCGGGGGTGCTGCCGTGGTGATCACACTCTCTGGTAAAGGGCCCGGGAACAGCCAGCAAACCGCCACCCCTCAGGTCAGGTCAGGTCGGGCTGCTCGGAGGCTCCAGCCTCTACAGTGTCGTGGAGGAAGCCGTGGCCCGTGGGGGATCAGCTCCATCTCCTGTCCTCCACCTGCCCAGAGGTAGGGGCTGAGGCGTCCCAGCTTCCCGGCTCTGACACCCATGATGAGGTCTCCCCAGAGTTGTCCCAGAGGGACCCCCTAGAGTTGTCCCATTGGAACCCAAGACTCTCAGGACACGCCCGGGGCCGGGTAGTTGCCAGGGGCTGGGGATAAAGCCCCAAGGGTGCTCTTGTTTACCACACTTTTGGGGTGAAACTCTGTGCTGTAACTTTGGGAGTTCATGGCCCCCCACTAAAAGTTCAAGATTACAATGGAGCCCGTTTGACGAGAGGCTGGTGGACAGAGAGGGCGGCTCCAGCAGCACATTCTGGCCACACACACGCCAAGCCTCCGTGTCCAGGGCCGGCTCTTCCCCCACGAAGCAGGCGCTCGCCCCCGCTTACTCCGGCTCAGGGCGGGTGGGCCCACCTGGACAGGACCCTCCCCCACAGGGCATCACACCCCACGCACGCCTCCAGCCGGGACACTGACCAGCGAGGTCTTTTGGGTCTTGGAGGAAGTGTGGGTCCCTGGAGAAAACCCAGCACCGCGGGGATGGGGGAGATACACAAACCCACAGGGACGGCGGCACTGGCCGGGAATCGGTGGGTTCCTCTCACCTAACGTGACAACAAAGCAATGTGGGTGGGATGAAGTTCAGACCCAGCAGGCCCAGACCTCCTGCGGAGGGCGCTCGGGCAGCCCAGGGCGAGGGGAGGCGAAATTCCACCTGGAAAATTCCCCAACACCGTGGCCGTGGCCGGGTCACTGCCTCAGCCCCTTCCTGACCTGTCCCTGCAGCTGGCGGAACAGGCAGAGGCCCAGGCTGCAGCGTGTACACGCCGCTTCCAGGTGCTGGGCCGGACCAGGAGCAGGGTTCATGCTGGGAAAGTAAGGGGGTGACCCTCCCCGCTGCCTGCCCCCCGCCAGGATACCTAGGGCCGAGACAGGGCCTGAGAACCGGGCGTAACCCCTTTTCTATTGGCTGCCCTGGGGTCGAGGCCAACTTCCAATGTCGTGTCTGTACCAGGAAGGACTCAGCCTCTTCCCTGTTGGGATGTAGACACAGCCCTTTGTCAAAGGCACCCCCACCGCCCCCCAGTCACCGGCTGGAGCCTCGGGCCACTCTGTCCTGCGGTCTCTCTTTCCAGCTTCTGCTCAGGCACAACTTCCCTAAAACCCAAGCCCAGATCCTCATCCATCTGGCCCTCGGGGGCCTCCAAACCCTCTGCCAAACACACTCCCGCAGCCCCCACACCCCATAGCCAGCACAGCCCGCAGGGGCGAGGGACTCTGCCCAAGGGCCCCAGGGTGGACAACACCAGGACAGCCCCGCCGCCCCCCAGGGAGTCCCTCTGGCTCTGCCAGGCGGCCAAGCTGAGACCGGGCGTTGCGGGTCGCAAATCCCAGCTCTGACCTTGTCCTTCCAGCCGCACCATTTCAGGGGGAAAAGGAGAAACCAGAGCGTCACGCGGCCTGGACTGTCTCCCCTCCCGTCTGTCCTCCATCTGCGACCCCCCCGGCCCTCGCCCCCGATCCTCGCCGCGGCTGCCCTGCTGGGCTCCCACCAGCTCCTGCTGCCCAGAGGCCCCGGGGCAGGCTCTGCATGGGGCGGCCCGGGAGGCAGCCTGTCCTCCCGCAGCTCCGAGCCCAGGCCATCTTACTCTGCTGCCCTGGTCTGGTCCTGCCTCGGGGCGCTCTCCCCCCACCAACACCTCCAGGGCCATCCCGCCCCTGTGAAGTGGTGGGAGCTGCCATCCCTGCCATGGACTGTGTGGAAAAACCGCCGGGCCGGTGTATTCTAGAGCATGAGCTTCGCACAGGGCAGATCGGGCTGCGGGCGTTGGGGGTGTTTCTGGGCGTCGGGGCGCTACCAGCAGCACAAACCTCCATCACAACCGGTCACGGGCTGCAGCGAAGGGCGGCGGGCGGCCGCAGGGCAGGGAGGCCAGGAAGGTGCCGGCGTCTCCGTCACGCCAGAGCGTCTGGCAGGCGTCGCTGTGCTGGCTCCGTGGCATTCTGTGTGGTTGAATAGGACAGCAGCGTAGATTGCGTTTTAAGTGTTCCTAACACACACCCCCCCAACACCCCACACAAGACCAGAGAGAAGGGCTCCCTGGGGGCGCAAGGGGTTAGGACGTAAACTATGAAGCTGTCTGCGGCCACGGCAGCACGAGTTCGATCCCTGGCTGGCCAGGGCGCTACCCACACGGTGCAGCAGACCCCTCCTGTCTCCCCGCTGCTCCCCTCAGCAGTGGATTTCAGTAGATCCGCCTGTTCTGCTCCCCACTCTGTCTCTGGTGAATCCTCTCAACCCTCGACACCTCTGGCCTGTACCCCAGTCCTTGTATGCATAAATAAATAAATCTCTAAAAAATAAAAACTACAAAAAAAGAACAAAGGGAATGGACGGAGACCTTTGAGGAAGGCGGC